>NC_057808.1:407616730-407634313 GCF_018294505.1 Triticum aestivum
CCCCCCTCCATAGTTTAACCCCCCGGTCATATTCATGTAGTGCTTAGGCGAAGCCCTGCGCGGATCACTTCACCATCACCGTCACCACGCCGTCATGCTGACGCAACTCTCCCTCGACACTTTGCTGGATCAAGAGTTCGAGGGACGTCATCGAGCTGAACGTGTGCAGAACTCGGAGGTGTCATACGTTCGGTGCTTGATCGGTCGGAGCGAGAAGAAGTTCGACTACATTAACCGCGTCGTCAAACGCTTCCGCTTTCGGTCTACGAGGGTTTGTGGACACACTCTCCCCTATAGTTGCTATGCATCTCCTAGATAGATCTTGCGTGAGCGTAGGAATTTTTTTGAAATTGCATGCTATGTTCCCAACAGGCATCTCCCGCTTAGTGGAAGACCCATCATCCTCAACACTAGCGTTCAACGAAATCAGCGGAATCGGGTCATCGCTCTCATCTGGCGGTGCTTTTTTTGTCGAGCTCCTCGAGAAACTTCTGTTACTCGGCATGAAGGCGGACCATCATCTAGCAAATTCCTTTGGCTTTCCGTTGTTCCTTGAGGGACTCGTAGACTGCATTGTTCTTGGCGAGGAGCCGCGGGTTCACTTGAACGAGTGTGGCCAAGTAGTCCTCAATGGCACACCCGGTCACCATGTGGTCCACCTCCTCCTCGACTAAGGAGTCGATCCTAAAGTAAGGAGAATCATTGGGCGATGCCATGTCCTTGAGGTCGGTGCTAACAACTAACATTTCATTAATGGAATTCGTATCACAACGTTCTTGTAGAGTTGAGTCTACGATGCCTAATATCATGTTGCACTCATGTGCAGTCCCTACAAAACCATTAAGTTGGTGTTTGAACTTTGAAGTAGTATCGCACAAGCGATGAACATGTCGGGTGACATGCATCCACACAAAATAAGGAGGTGGGGACTGTACCTTTGGACCTCTGAACATCATGACACTTGGTCAATAGTAGCATGCTTCTTATGAGGACTACATTTTATTACCAAAACCATTTGATAAAAATGTGTAAGAACTCCGGCGATGATTGTATCTAACAACTCAAGCTCATGACAAAAAATGTATTTCCCCTATGTTAAGGCATATCTCTCTAGATGTAGTTTTGGTGATTGATGACAACATGTTTGCGTACTAATCATGTGCTTTGAGCATTTCAGAGATTCATCATTTGGCACGAGACGATTTCTTTCCCCTCGGAGTGTCATTCAAGACGGTGTAGCTCTTTCGTTTCTTTTGGTGGATTAGTTTCGTAGGAGTCACCGTACTATCAAGAGGGGGTCCGCTTTGGTAAGGCTAGGGTGGAATCAACACGTACACATCCTCTTTACACCCTCTGAGCCTTTCCGCTTCATTGGAGATATCTTTCCTCTCTCTTTGGGCTGAGTCTGGTCCCAGCGGTAGTACCGCGGTACCCAGCGGTAGTACTGCTTAGGGGTCACAGGCGGTAGTACCGCTCCGCAGCGGTAGTATCGCCGGTGGGTCCTCAGCAGTACTACCGCTACGGTACCAGGCCCCTACCGCGTCGACTCGAGGGGTCATTTTTCGTGTCGGATAGTGCGGTACTTTGTAGCGGCAGTAGGGCGGCAGTACCGCTCATGAGCGGTAGTACCGCCATACCACCGCGGTAGTACTGCTCGGGTCTGCCACTCCCCTGCCCTCCAGTCGCCACGGTAGTACCGCCCAGGGGGGCGGTAGTACCGCTGTGGTCAGCGGTAGTACCGCTGCCTCCTGCGGTAGTACCGCCCTCTGCGGGGCTGTTGTGGGGGGTAACGGTTGGATTGTTCCCCCACTATATAAGGAGGTCTTCTTCTTCTCCAAAGTTGACCTACCTCTTCCCCCAAAAGCTCCATTGTTGCTCCAAGCTCCATTTTCGCCCGATCTCTCTCCCTAGCCAATCAAACTTGTTGATTTGCTCGGGATTGGTTGAGAAGGCCCCAATCTACACTTCCACCAAGAGAAATTTGATTCCCCCCACTTATCCCTAGAGGATCTTGTTACTCTTGGGTGTTTGAGCACCCTAGACGGTTGAGGTCACCGCGGAGCCATAGTCCATTGTGGTGAAGCTTTGTGGTGTCGTTGGGAGCCTCCAGTTAAGTTGTGGAGATTGCCCCAACCTTGTTTGTAAAGGTCCGGTCGCCGCCTTCAAGGGCACCAATAGTGGAATCACGGCATCTCGCATTGTGTGAGGGCGTGAGGAGAATACGGTGGCCCTAGTGGCTTCTTGGGGAGCATTGTGCCTCCACACCGCTCCAACGGAGACGTACTTCCCCTCAAAAGGAAGGAACTTCGGTAACACATCCTCGTCTTCACCGGCTCCACTCTTGGTTATCTCGTCCCTTTACTTTCGCAAGCTTACTTGTGTTAAATCCCTAGCTTGCTTGTGTGCTTGTTGTCATTGCATCATATAGGTTGCTCACTTAGTTTCATATCTAGATAACCTAGTTTGATGCAAAGTTTAAATTGGTAAAGAAAAGCTAAAAATTGTTAGTTGCCTATTCACCCCCCCTCTAGTCAACTATATCGATCCTTTCAATTGGTATCAGAGCCTTGTCTCTTTATTAAGGACTTTACCATATGAAGAGTATGGTTGACGTCGTAGACGGTGTGGAGGAGCACTCCGGTGTGAATCCGGTCTCGTCTACGGGAGATGGGGGTACCTCGGTCTCTCATGAGGAATTCAATGTGGCGTTGGACACATTGAAAACCTTCATGACTACCGAGGTCGAAAGCATGTTTAATAAATTCTTAGAAGGGCTTAAACTTTCCACCACACCGTTGAAAGTGGGTGATCCCACCAACAAGGTGACGGATGCTACCTCCGACAAGGGGGAAGCTACTAGCAAGAAAGCTCCTTCTTCTAGTGGTAAAAATGGCACCGACATCTTTGCCCATGTGGAACCTCCACTTGTCTATGGTGGACCGCTCCCTTCCACTCATATGAATCATGCCGGACCGACCCCTAAGATTGAGAAGAATGTAGATTTTGATTCTTGGGTCCATCGTTTTAAGCGTCATTTAAATCATGTGAACACTAACCTTTGGAGAATCATTGAAGAAGGTTTCTATCCGCATGACCGAAGTAACTTCACTCCTAGAGAAGTTGTGGATCATCAATTCAATGAGAATGCTCTCTTCATCATCCAAGAAGCAATCGCACCCGAAGATCTTCCTCATCTCCGGCCCTACACCGTGGCCAAAGATGCTTGGCTCCAAGTTGTTTCCCTCTATTGGGGAAGCGCAAGCATTCAACGCTCCAACTATGAAGTGGTGCAAGATGAAGCCGATGAGTTTGCAATGAAAGAAGATGAAGAACCTCGTGAGCTTTCTCGGAGAGTAACAAAACTCGCGGTCTCTCTCCGAGATCATGGAAGTAAGGACACGGATGGCAATTGGATCAAGCGCAAATTCCTCAAGGCAATGATGCCCTACCACAAAGCCATGTCCTCCGTCATTCGTCAAAGGCCGGACTTCCACACCTTGTCCTCAAGTGAAGTGTTGGATGAGTTTGTTGCTATGAGCATCTTGGACAAGACCGCCGACAATGCGGTTCTTCGCTCTCAAAGAGTAAAGAAGCCCAACCTTGCTCTAAAGGCCAAGGTTAGTATGGAGGAAGAGGAAGAAGAGGAAGAAGAGGAGGGCAACCTCGAAGATACGAAGTATGCCTATCAAGAACACATGGCTCTTGCTTCAAGGCCATTTTGGAGCAAGAAGAACACAAGGCCAAACTTCAACAAGAACAATTCAAGTGGCGCAAAGGGCAAGCAACGAGTGAGGACTTGCTTCAATTGTGGCAACGTGAGCCATTTTGTTGCGGAGTGCCCTTACGAGAAGAGGGAAGACAATGGTGGCAAGCTCATTCGAAAGGACAAGGCCAAGTCGTTCCCCAACAAGAGCAACTTCACCAAGAAGACTCCTCCCAAGGCATTGGTGGTACAAGAAGAGTACAATGAGGATGATGACGATGATGAAGATGGTGAGTCGGTTGCCATGGCCTCCGTTGCCATTGCGATGACTCCACAAGTGTCTCTCTTTGACTCACCCAATGAGAACATCACCGCCAAGTGCCTCATGGCTAAAGCCACCAACAAGGTAACCCCCAACATCAAAACTACCATCATTAATCATCCTTCTTCCACGGATAGCATTGATGAACATGAGGGGACAAATGTGGAGGAAAATGAGTTTGAGACCTTTATGGGTAAACTCAAGGGTAAATCCAAGAAGCACTTCGTTGCTCTCTTGGAACAACTTGGTGAAGCCAATGACATGATCGAGGCTCACGAAGATACCATCTCTAAGATGGAGGGGCATAGTCGTGACTATGCCGATGAGATTTCGGATCTTTCCAATGCTCTTGACGAAGAGCGTGGTCTTCGTTTGGCTCTTGAGGAGTCATACAACGATGATCATGCTAAGTTAAAGAAAGATCTTGATCATGCTCTTGTTGTGTCTCGTGTGCTAAACTCCGAGAAGGCAAAACTTGGGGTTGATCTTGCTAGACTCAAAGAGGAGTTTGACATTCTCGACAAGGCTCACAAAGTCTTGAAGGGTGTTCATGCTAGCCTCAAGGAGTCTCATGATCAACTCCAAGTAAAGCTAACTAAGGAGAAAGCCACCTTTCCTCATATGGTGTTAATTGATAATGCAAATGCTACTAACCCTTGTTGTGAGCATGTGCATCTTGTTGAGCAGAATGCTAAGTTGAAGGAGCAACTTGAGAAAGGCCTTGTGTCATGCATACAAGGTGAGAAGAACCTCAATGACCTTTTGAGCAACCAAAAGGAAGTTGTGGCCAAGGAGGGGATTGGGTTCACACCCAAGCCCAAGAACAAGAAGAAGAATGACAAGACCAAACGACCTCCTCCTCTCAAGCAAACTTTTGTGAAGGAGGGAGAGGGTGCTTCCAAGGAGAAGAAGAACAATGCGAAGGGTGGCGGTGTCAAGAAGGGTAATGCCACCCCTTCCAACAAAGCCGACGACTTTAATCCTTCTTATGTGTTATGCCGTGCTAGTGATGGGCATGTTTATGCCAAATTTGTTGGTTCTCCTCATGAGTACATTGAATGGTCTATTTGGGTTCCTAAGACCCTTGTTACTAACATCAAAGGACCAATTACAAAATGGGTACCTAAAACCAAGCATTGATCTCTTGTAGGTGTTTGCTTCCGGTGGGGGATCATGGTTGCTCGATAGTGGAGCTAAAAATCATATGACCGGAAGCAAGGACTTGGTGGTGGACGTGCACAAGATTCCATCTATGCCCACCAATGTCGAGTGGGGTGATGCCTCATCTTATAAGGTATTGGGACTCGGCAAAGTAGTCATTTCTCATGATCTCACGATCGAGAAAGTCATGCTTGTTGAGTCCCTTGCATACAATTTACTTTCCGTTCGTCAACTTGCAATCATGGGTTTTGCCACTTTCTTTGATATTGATACCGTGGCCCTCTTGTGGAGCAAGACTCTTAAAGTAGCCTTTGTTGGGCATGTCGAGAACGGTCTCTATGTGATTAACTTTTCGGAGCGACCCACTAAGACCGCGACATGCCTAATGGCTAAAGTTGACGTGGGATGGCTTTGGCATCGCCGGTTAGCCCATGTCAATATGAGATCTTTACAAAGTCTTCTCAAGGGGGACCATGTCCGTGGACTAACGAACGTTAGTTTTGCTAAAGATCGTGCTTGCAGTGCTTGTATCGAAGGAAAGCTTCATGAGAAGGCTCACCCTCCCACGACTCTCATTTACTCGAAGAGGCCTTTGGAGCTCCTTCACTTGGATCTCTTTGGGCCTCCATACTTTGATAGTCTTGGGGGTAGAAAGTATTGCTTGGTGATTGTGGATGACTATTCAAGATACACTTGGGTGTATTTCTTCAAGAGGAAGAGTGAGACCCAACAAACCGTCATTGACTTTGCAAATGAAGCCCAACGTCAACACAATGCAAAGATCTTGACAATAAGAAGTGACAACGGCACCGAGTTCAAGAACTACACCTTGGATGAGTTTCTTAGTGATGAGGGGATCAAGCATCAATATTCCGCACCTTACACCCCTCAACAAAACGGTGTTGCGGAAAGGAAGAACCGGATGTTGATGGATGCCGCAAGGACCATGATGGCGGAGTTCAAGTCTCCATACAACTTTTGGGCCGAAGCCATCAACACCACGTGTCATGCATCCAATTGGCTCTACCTCCGCAAGGGCTTGAACAAGACTCCATATGAGATACTCACCGGTAACAAGCCCAACCTCAAGTACTTTCGGGTGTTCGGGTGTAAGTGTTTCATTCTCAAGAAAGGTGTTCGGTTGTCTAAATTTGAGGCTAGAGCTTATGAGGGCATATTTGTTGGTTATGCTACAAACTCTCATGCTTACCGTGTCCTCAATAAATCCACGGGACTTATTGAGGAGACGTGTAACGTGGAGTTTGATGAGAATAACGGCTCCCAAGTGGAGCAAAGTGGCACTTGTGATGTAGGTGATGAAATTCCTCCTCAAGCCATAAGAAGAATGGGTGTTGGTTTTATCCTACCCATTGAGGAACCCCTTGTGGCCGAAGGAGAAGGACAATGCTCCACTCAAGTGGAGCCATCACCGACCCAAGGCCCACACGCTTCCGAAGAACAAAGTGAAGGCCCTCAACCTCATGAACAAGACCAAGGGCAAGATCATGCTCAAGACGGTGGTGACACACCAAGTGATGCCCAAGGTCAAGTTCTCTCCTCCAAGCAAGTTCAAGATCAAGAACAAGCTCAAGACGGCGCTCAAGATGATCAAGTGACCGCTCCTCATCTCACCACCGAGGAGGAATTGGAGCGTCGTGCCGCCAAGATTGCTTCCAAGCTCTCCACCAAGGGTCATCTCATGAAGAATGTACTTGGAAGCATTCAAAAGGGGGTAAGCACTCGTAGACAATTGGCAAACTATTGTGAACATCATGCGTTTGTCTCTTGTGTGGAACCCCAAAAGGTATATGTAGCTCTCGAAGATCCGGATTGGCTCAATGCCATGCATGAAGAACTCAACAACTTCGAGTACAACAATGTGTGGAGATTAGTGCCAAGGCCAACGGAGAACCACAATGTCATTGGAACCAAGTGGATATTCAAGAACAAGCAAGATGCTCATGGGACCATCATCCGCAATAAGGCATGATTGGTGGCACAAGGCTACTCCCAAGTCGAGGGTATCGACTACGGTGAAACCTTTGCTCCCGTTGCTCGCCTTGAATCTATTCGTTTGTTGATTGCTTATGCTTCACATCACAACTTTAAGTTGCAACAAATGGATGTGAAGAGTGCTTTTCTTAATGGTCCTATTAATGAGTTGGTTTATGTCAAGCAACCCCCGGGGTTCGAGGATCCCTACTTTCCCGATCATGTGTATCAACTCGATAAGGCACTCTATGGCCTTAAACAAGCCCCACGTGTGTGGTATGACCACCTTACCAAGTTGTTACAAGATCGTGGGTTTGAAGTTGGGCTAATCGACCCCACTCTTTTTACTAAGAAGGTCAAAGGGGAGTTGTTTGTGTGCCAACTATATGTTGATGACATTATATTTGGTTCCCCCAACAAAGCTTTCAATGAGGAATTTGCCACACTCATGAACTCAAAGTTCAAGATGTCCTCCATGGGAGAGTTGAAGTTCTTTCTTGGTTTCGAAGTAAAGCAAAGAAGAGAAGGAACCTTCATCAACCAAGCCAAATACACTCAAGACATGCTCAAGAGATTCAAGCTAATTGATGTCAAGCCGGCGTCCACTCCAATGCCCACCAAGTGCCAACTTGACATCGATCCCAATGGTAAAGCGGTGGATCAAAAGGTATATCGCTCCATGATTGGTTCATTACTTTACCTTTGTGCATCTAGACCGGATATCATGTTGAGTGTGGGAATTTGTGCTCGTTTTCAAGCCGCACCTAAGGAAAGCCACTTTGTGGTGGTCAAGCGAATCTTTCGATATTTGGCTCATACCCCAAACTTTGGCTTATGGTACCCAAGAGGAGCAAACTTCAAGCTTGTAGGGTATTCGGACTCCGATTGGGCGGGAGACAAAGTGGATAGGAAGTCCACTTCCGGAGGGTGCCAATTCCTTGGTTGCTCTTTGGTAAGTTGGTCTTCTAAAAAGCAAAGTTGTGTGTCTCTCTCGTCCACCGAAGCGGAGTATGTGGTGGCCGGGAGTTGTTGTGCACAACTCTTATGGATGAGGCAAACTTTAAAGGATTACGGTGTCATTTGAGACAAAGTGCCTCTTTGGTGTGACAATGAAAGTGCCATCAAGATTTCTCTCAACCCGGTGCACCACTTCAAGACGAAGCATATTGAGATTCGGTATCACTTCATCCGGGATCATATTAGGCGAGGGGAGATCGAGCTCAACTATGTCAACACTCATGATAACCTTGCAGATATTTTCACGAAGCCGTTGGATGAAGCAAGATTTCGCGAGTTAAGGCATGAGCTAAATATCATTGATTCAAGCAATGTTGCTTGAACACTTGCACTCCCCACCATACTCGACTTGTTATCTTGTTTAGGTGTAGGCATGGACATGGGGGGAGTGTTGTTCTCTTAATG
Organism: Triticum aestivum; assembly: GCF_018294505.1. NCBI lineage: Eukaryota > Viridiplantae > Streptophyta > Magnoliopsida > Poales > Poaceae > Triticum > Triticum aestivum. The sequence goes on from NC_057808.1 coordinate 407,625,331, forward strand.
AACTCTCCCTCCCCTTATTATGCATAAATTGATCAACTCTTTCACATTAGCCATTTTTGATGGTACTTGTGCTTCAAAGACGAGTTTTGGTCATGGGCCCAAGGATAATTCTTCGCGGTGCCATACCAATTGACTCAAACATAGGTGGCCTCGGCCACCGCCCTCTCTTGTAGAGGTGTGTGGTTCTTGTCCTCTTGCTGGTGTTTTTGTTGCTTTGTGTTTGCTCTCTCTTCTTGCCGTTTCTTTTTCTTTTTCTTTTGAGATAAGCCTTTTGTGTCTAGTCTTTGGAGTCTTGGCTGGGCGGTACTACCGCTGGTGGTGTGCGGTACTACCGCTTATGATGACAAGCGGTACTACCGCCCACCCGAGCGGTACTACCGCTGGGGGGCGGGATCAGGGGGTTATGTCGGGGCAGGGGGAGGTTTCTCCTCCCCCATACCCATTCACACCGCCCCCTCGTCCCTCTCCTCTCCCAAGCGACTCCTCGCCACGGGAGGGCTCCGGCGGGCCGCCGTCTCCGGGCCATCCCTCTCCATTTCCTTTGGTGGAATCGATCCCCACCTTGTCCTCTTGCCATGGATGCCGGTATTGCCCTCGTTCCTTCTCTCTTTTTGTCTAGTTCTTAGATCTAGCATTTTAGGGGCAATAGTGGTTGCATCTCTAGATTTTTGGCTAAATCTCGGCTTGAGTAGTTTGGAGAAGGCGTCTAGACTATGTGGATTAAGTTTTGGTAGGATTATTTTTGAATTTGGCAGTCCGGTAGTGCCGGATCTGACCGCGGCAGTGGGAACCGCCGCGTCCCAGTCTTGAGCGGTACTACCGCTTGAGCGGTACTGCTGCCTCTAGCCAGCGGTACTACCGCTGCCTGCCAGATTCCATCATTCCTCTACCACTGTTTGATCCATGTTGTTTTGTTTGGAGGCTTACGCCTTTTCTTTCGTGTTGGCTTTTCCGTTCGTGTGTTTGGTTCCAGGTGGTGAACGTCCTGAGGAGCAAGTCCACCGTGTCAACCCCGGTCGTGCAACGTCAAAGCGCCACCGCACATCTGAGTCAGTAGGTGCTTCCTCAAGTGCGGCTCCTCCGCCTCAACATCAGAAGAAGCTTGCCAACAGGCCCAAGCCAAGGGGAAAGACTGTGACGGAGTTGTCTGCTAAGGAGTTCTGGGAAAGGCGTCGCCGCAACCCCTATGCGGAAGACCAAGAACCCAATTTTGTCAACCGCCCGTTCTGGAACCGCTTTCAGTTTGCCATCTACTTTGATGTGATCAAGGCCAAGAAGAATCTCTATGTTAATGTTCGCTCCATCGACGCGGATGCCATGGAAAAGGATCCTGAATACTTTGGTGAAGCTCTTCAGATGTGTACTCAGCTCAACATTCTCAGAATCATGCAGTTCAACAAGGACTTTGATGCAGATTTGGTGGCTCAGTTCTATGCTACTATCCATCTTGGAACTGATGAAGACAGGACTCTGACCTGGATGACAAATGGCAAGTTACTGTCTGTCAAGTGGAAGGCCTTCATGGAGTTACTTCACGTGGAAGATCGCGGTCTTGAGACTCCTGTCGGCTTTCACCCTCACCGCAATGTCAACTCCACTCACAAGCAAGCTCTCTGGCCCTACTGCACTGTGAAGGTTCACCCTGTGACTAAGAAGGAAACCTATGAGCTGTCTACCTACCTGGACATCCTTCATTGTGTCTTTCGCAAGACCCTCTTTCCTCGCATCAGGAATCTGGATATGGTCCACTCCTATCTCGTGGATATGCTTCTCTTCTGCCAGCATGAGAAGGAAGCAAAAACTGGCGAGTCTCTGGACATTTCTCATGTTATGTGGTCTGAACTTCTCACTGCCATTTCTGAGCGCAAGTGCCCGATCTATGGTCCGTTCATCATGCTGCTCATTGAGAAGGCCTGGGCACGTGTCCATCCCCAGGTGATGCTGGAAACTGGAGAATTGGTTTCTCATGAGATCAAGCGTCTGAGGAAGAAGGACAGTTGGGGCACCCCAGCCCCTAAATCCGGGGGTCCATCTACTGCTGCTGACATGGAGACCGAGGACGGGGCTGAGGCCGATGATGACGATGAGGATTTTGAGCCTTCTGGGACAGAGCCCTCTTGGGCAAAGAAGATCAAGCACAAGATGAAGAAGCTCTTCTGCATGGAGTCTCGTGGCCAGTACATGACTCATGTGGCTGAGAAGAAGGCCAGGGGGCGTCACAAGGAGCTCATGCGTCAGCTAGGTGCGACCGTTGTCAGTGGGTCTGAGGGCCAGATCACTGAGGAAGAGGAGTGGATTCAGCAGCACTGTCCGTGGACCGATTCCGACACCGAGCAGTTTCAGACTGAGGATGGCAGTGCAGATGACCCTGCTAGGAAGTGATGAGAGAGCTCCTCAGTTTGCCTTCACCTGGAGCCGTAGCGTCGCTCTTTGCCCTTTTGGTGTCTCGATGCCAAAGGGGGAGAGAGCTTAGGGATTTGCTTTATGGTGTGCTTTCTGGTGTCGTCGTTTTCCTTGTTGTGTTGTTGTGTTTTCTCGCGATTTGCTTTGTTTGGTTGTGTGCCAGTGAGACCTAAGTTCCAGACATATGGTGTAAGACATATGCTACCTTATCTTTATCTATGTCTTTCTAGTACTTTGGTATCTTATGAGTTGCTTGTCTATCCTGTTATATTACCTGCTCTCATGTATCCTATGCTTAGGTTGTTGGACTATAAAATATAGGGGGAGTGTTGATCCTAATGTGTGTGTCCTACATTCCAAAGGCTCTACTAACTAGGTGCACACATTCAGGGGGAGCCCGTCTATATTTTGTAGTTCTAAGTATCTTTACTTTCATGATATATCCTTGTGCAAATCCCTGGTTGTCATCAATCCACCAAAAAGGGGGAGATTGTTAAGGCATATCTCTCTTGATGTAGTTTTGGTGATTGATGACAACATGTTTGCAGACTAATCATGTGCTTTGAGCATTTCAGAGATTCATCATTTGGCACGAGACGATTTCTTTCCCCTCGGAGTGTCATTCAAGATGGTGTAGCTCTTTCGTTTCTTTTGGTGGATTAGTTTCGTAGGAATCACCGTACTATCAAGAGGGGGTCCGCTTTGGTAAGGCTAGGGTGGAATCAACACGTACACATCCTCTTTACACCCTCTGAGCCTTTCCGCTTCATTGGAGATATCTTTCCTCTCTCTTTGGGCTGAGTCTGGTCCCAGCGGTAGTACCGCGGTACCCAGGGTAGTACCGCTTAGGGGTCACAGGCGGTAGTACCGCTCCGCAGCGGTAGTACCGCCGGTGGGTCCTCAGCAGTACTACCGCTATGGTACCAGGCCCCTACCGCGTCGACTCGAGGGGTCATTTTTCGTGTCGGATAGTGCGGTACTTTGCAGCGGCAGTAGGGCGGCAGTACCGCTCATGAGCGGTAGTACCGCTTGGGTCTGCCACTCCCCTGCCCTCCAGCCGCCACGGTAGTACCGCCCAGGGGGGCGGTAGTACCGCTGTGGTTAGCGGTAGTACCGCTGCCTCCTGCGGTAGTACCGCCCTCTGCGGGGCTGTTGTGGGGGGTAACGGTTGGATTGTTCCCCCCACTATATAAGGAGGTCTTCTTCTCCAAAGTTGACCTACCTCTTCCCCCAAAAGCTCCATTGTTGCTCCAAGCTCCATTTTCGCCCGATCTCTCTCCCTAGCCAATCAAACTTGTTGATTTGCTCGGGATTGGTTGAGAAGGGCCCGATCTACACTTCCACCAAGAGAAATTTGATTCCCCCCACTTATCCCTAGCGGATCTTGTTACTCTTGGGTGTTTGAGCACCCTAGACGGTTGAGGTCACCACGGAGCCATAGTCCATTGTGGTGAAGCTTTGTGGTGTCGTTGGGAGCCTCCAATTAAGTTGTGGAGATTGCCCCAACCTTGTTTGTAAAGGTCCGGTCGCCGCCTTCAAGGGCACCAATAGTGGAATCACGGCATCTCGCATTGTGTGAGGGCGTGAGGAGAATACGGTGGCCCTAGTGGCTTCTTGGGGAGCCTTGTGCCTCCACACCGCTCCAACGGAGACGTACTTCCCCTCAAAAGGAAGGAACTTCGGTAACACATCCTCGTCTTCACCGGCTCCACTCTTGGTTATCTCGTCCCTTTACTTTCGCAAGCTTACTTGTGTTAAATCCCTAGCTTTCTTGTGTGCTTGTTGTCATTGCATCATATAGGTTGCTCACTTAGTTGCATATCTAGACAACCTACTTTGATGCAAAGTTTAAATTGGTAAAGAAAAGCTAAAAATTGTTAGTTGCCTATTCACCCCCCCTCTAGTCAACTATATTGATCCTTTCACCCTATGATACAATACCATAGGAGAACCATAGATTGAGATGTAACAAATGAATTAGATTGTCGGTTGGTTGGCGAATGATAACATCGATGATGGAGGGTAATCAAAAGTATTTGTTAATGATCTAATACGAAATGAAAATGAACAAAACAAATACTTATCTAAAAAGTTCATAACAATTATCATTGTGTAGTTGACACATAAAGCTACCTCTGGATTTGTAGTATGCAAGGAGCATAAGAACTTTATTATTCCTTGCTATGAACCTCATTTTCGGTGGTTGTCACGGCTACGTGGAGTACTGTTTAATGCCCTTGTTCTGGATACTAGAAATGTAGAGGGACTAAAACATAACTTGTATAGTGTATATATAGGGACATGAATGGATAGGCTGAACCAGCCATCAAAGCTTCATGAGGGTGGAGGTTGAACACATACATTTTTCACTTTTTAGATGGACTCTAATGCATTGTGAAAAACTTGATACATCAATATGTCATTAGAACCATAGGAGAGATCTCACAACGGTCGTTGTGCCTCATGGCCGTGGGCTATTGCAGAGGCGCGTATCAATTTTGTGGATGCGCCGGCGGTGGGTGAGGTGGTGATTTGACTATTGAGGTCGCCCAACACAACAAGGAGAATGGTTCCTGGGAGTGTTAATTAGAAGGTCAGAGGAGAGAACCAAGTACGGGAGCACTTGGTGGAGAGATATGTGAGACTTGGCTGTGGTAGGGAAGGGTGTTGGCTTGGAGACTCAGGCAGCTTTCCAGAAAGCGTGTAGTAATGGTGAGTGAAAGCAAGTTATCAGAAGGGGAGAGTCACCATTGAAAACAATAAGGTGCACTATAAGGGCGAATAGCCGTGATGTCCACGTGTACTTTTACTGTGCCGAGGGATTTCCCAGTTAACACCTTCCCTGTAAAACATAGCGATGGAGATCAATCCCTTTTTCTTCTCCACCCTCCCACACAACTTCTTCTGTCACACAGCCCGCTCTCGACCACAACGCTAGGATTCCTAGCCGCCGCCGTGCGCATAGTCGGCCGGAGCCACTGATAACCCACAAGTATAGGGGATCGCAACAATTTTCGAGGGTAGAGTATTCAACCCAAATTTATAGATTCGACACAAGGGGAGCCAAAGAATATTTGAAGGTATTAGCAGCTGAGTTGTCAATTCAACCACACCTGGAGATTAATTATCTGCAGCAAAGTGATTAGTAGCACAGTAATATGATAGTTTTGATGATAGCAACAGTAGCAACGGTAACGGTAACAGTGATAGCAGTGATATTATAGCAGTAACGATAGCAGTAACAACAATAGTAACTTAGCAAGAACAATATAAGATAAATTCGTAGGCATTGGACCGGTGATTCGTTGGATGATATTCATCATGAGACAGTTATAACCTAGGGCGATACGATACTAGCTCCAGTTCATAAATATAATGTAGGCATGTATACGGTAAATAGTCATACGTGCTTATGGAAAGAACTTGCATGCCATCTTTTGTCCTACCCTCCCGTGGCAGCGGGGTCCTATTGTAAACTAAGGGATATTAAGGCCTCCTTTTAATAGAGAATCGGAACAAAGCATTAGCACACGGTGAATACATGAACTCCTCAAACTACGGTCATCACCGGGAGTGGTCCCAACTATTGTCACTCTGGGGCTGCCGGATCATAACATGTAGTAGGTGACTATAACTTGCAAGATCGGATCTAGAACATGGATATAATGGTGATAACATAAACAATTCAGATCTGAAATCATGGCACCCGGGCCCAAAGTGACAAGCATTAAGCATGGCAAAGTCATAGCAACATCAATCTCAAAACATAGTGGATACTAGGGATCAGGCCCTAACAAAACTAACTCGATTACATGATGAATCTCATCCAACTCCTCACCGACCAGCGAGCCTACGAAGGAATTACTCACTCCCGGTGGGGAGCATCATGGAATTGGCGATGGAGATGTGTTGGTGATGATGAAGATCAAAGATCCCCTTCCCCGGAGCCCCAAACGGACTCCAGATCCGGCCTCCCGATGAAGAACAGGAGATGGCGGCGGCTCCGTCTTGTGAAATGCGATTATTCTTTCTCCTTGTTTTTTTCTGGAATAATGTGATTTTATAGCATCGGTTTCAGGGTCAGCGGGGTCACCAGGTGGGCAGCACCTACCTGGGTGCGCCTGGGGGGTAGGCACGCCCTGGTGGGTTGAGCCCACCCAGGTGCCCCCCTCAGGTAACTCTTGGCTCTAGAAATTCTCTTTATTGGTATAAAAAATCCTCGCAAAGTTTCGTTCCTTTCCGAGAACTTTTATTTCTGCACAAAAACAACGCCTTGGTAGTTCTGCTGAAAACAACGTCTGTCCGGGGTTTGTTTCATTCAATATCATGCAAATTAGAGTCCAAAATAAGAGGAAAGTGTTAGGAAAAGTAGATACGTTGGAGACGTAGCAACTCCCCCAAGCTTAAACCTTTGCTTGTCCTCAAGTAATTCAGTTGATAAACTGAAGTGAAAAAGGAAAACTTTTACGAACTCTTTTGCTCTTGTTTCATAAATAAGCCTAAGCAGCACGGTTTTCAGCAAAGATTATAACTAACCATGTCGACAATAACTCTTAAAAATTATATTAACTCATATCAATGACATAATCAACTGGAGAGCAATAATAAAACATCTCAAACAGCAACATGTTGTCAAAACAACCATGATACAATATGACAATAGTGGTATCTCGCTAGCCCTTTCTGAGACCGCAAAACATAAATGCAGAGCACCCCCCAAAGTTCAAGCAGTGACTAAACATTGTAACTCATGGTAGAAAAGATCCAGTCATGATGCACCCAACATTAGCTATACACAATGCATCAGCATGACAGCAGTGCTCTTAGGTTCTGGCACCTATTTGAGAAGGTGATGACACAACATAAAAGTAAATAGATTGTCCCTTCGCAGAGGGAAGCAATGATTTGCAGAGGTGCCAGAGCTCAAGTTTTTAAAACAGAGGTAAATGATCTTTTGAGACATGCACCCTTCTCATTCACTTCACGACTATCAATTATCAATATCTTCCATGCTAAACATGCTAGTGGCGGTTCCCAAGCGGAAATGTAAAGGTTATGACTCCATTGGGAGTTTTTGTTTGATTATTTGTAAGCTCTTTTCTTTTTGCAGTTTGGGACCGGGCATCGCTATTACCGCCCTTTTCTCGTGTGATGGCAAGTGAATAAACACTCGACCTGGGAATAACCCGCTTAGCATGGAAGATACCGACTACCTCCTGTCGTTCCATGAACGATCCAGGCACACAAAAAGGATATTTATTTGAAGTTTTTAGAGATGGCACATGCAAATTTACTTAGGACGACAGGGTAATACCGCATATAGGTAGGTATGGTGGACTCATCTGGAATAACTTGGGTTTCAGGTTTTTGATGTACAAGCAGAGTTCCCACTTAGTACAGGCGAAGGCTAGCAAATAGGTTGAGAAGCGGCCAGCTAGAGAGCAACAACGGTCATGAACATGCATTATGCATAAGTAACATTGGATACTAGCATGAGTAGGATATGAACACCATGAACATAAATATCATAGAGGCTATGTTGGTTTTGATTCAACTACATGCATGAACATGTGCCAAGTCAAGCCACTCAAACATTCAGAGGAGGATACCATATCATCGTACTACATCACAATCATTTTAACGCAATGTCGATATCTAGGATAAATCATTATTCACTCCTAGCTTACTTATGCATGGCATGAGAAACTATAATCTCTAAGTGTCATTGCAAACATGTTTGATCATAATAGGCTGAATCATGGATACTAGGTTAAACATATTTACAAAAACAGAACAAGTCAAGTTCATACCCATTTCTCTCTGCCATGACCAGTTCATCTAATATCGTCATTATTGCCTTTCACTTGCATGGCCGAATGGTTTGAAAATAATAATAGTGCAAGAGTGTCGTGGACTAAGCTGGAATCTGCAAACATTTTATTCAAGAGGGGAAGACAAGGTATGTGACGCCCGGATAATCAAGCTACAGTAAAACTCTGCTAATGATGCCACGTCACCTCCGTTACTGTTACTAATCCTTCGTTAGTTCAAAACCGATTCAAAAATCAATTCAAAATATGGCAAACAACAAAAGTTTTCAAATATTAAAACTAAAATGTTCGGGGGGATTCAAATAAATCATGGATAATTATGATGGAGAAAACCACACTTATATAAAATCTTTAAATACTCAAAAATAAATAAAACAGTAGTCAAAACAATTATTGAAATGCCGTTATAATTAATAAAATGTTAAACTATTCTAATTAGGTGTTAAACTTTTTATCGCAGTGGGTTTAGTGATAGTACTAATTTAGGGATCATTTTGTGCTTTACAAAACTAAAATAAAATGAGAAATAAAATAAAACAGTAAAGGTAAATAAATAAAAGAAAACACAAAAAAAAGAAGACAAAAAAGGGAAAAGGCACCCCCCCGCCCCCCGCGCTGGGCCAAGTGGCCCAGCTGGCCTCAGCCGCCCGAATGGGCCGGCCCACCCCCTACCTACCTAACCCCACTACCCCGAAACCCTAACCCCCCCCACGCGCTCCACTCCCTCCCCCGTTTCCCTGGATCGGGAT
>NC_057808.1:407634440-407635079 GCF_018294505.1 Triticum aestivum
ACTCGCCCGTTCTGGATCGACGGGAGGGACCCGATCCCGCGCCGCCCGACGCCCGCAACGCCGTCGCTTCGTCGCCCCCCGTCGCCATCGCCCCGCCACCAACACTGGACGACGTCGCCGCCGCCCGGAAGCGCCTCCGCCTCGACCACCACCGTCGCCAACCACCGCCACCTCACCGACGCCGCCCGGCGCTGCCCCGCCGTCGCGCGCCTCCTCAACCCCCTCTTGCGTGGATCCGGTCGGGGCAATCGACGCCCCCGACGACCTGCGCCGACGCCGGACGACCCCCCGCTGGAGCCACCCCGCCATCCGCCGTCGTTGGCGCCGCCTCCCCGTCTACGTCGCTCGTCCCCATCCTCCTCCTCGCCGGACACCATCGAGCCACGCCGCCCTCTCCCCTACAACGAACGTGAGCACGCCTCGTGCTCCCTCTCTGCCCTCCTGTGGTGGCCGTGTCCTGCTCCTACCGCTGGCCGCCCCTGTCCCGTGCGCCGTCACCTTCGTTCACCGCCCGCCTCCCCCTGCGGCTCCGGCCTAGCCTCCCGGCGGCCACTGCCGCAGCTCCTGCTGGGCCGCAGCCGAGCGCCACCTTCGCCCGCACAGCCTCCGGCGGCCGCCCGCGCACCACCACGGCCTCGC
>NC_057808.1:407635382-407642545 GCF_018294505.1 Triticum aestivum
GGCACCAGCGCCCGAACCGCCCCGTTTGGCCCTAGGGCCACTGACAGTGGCCCCCCCTGGAAACTTGTTTAAAAAAAAGGAATTAAAAAAAATAAAGTTATAAAAATAATAATAATAAAATTTAGTTAATTAACTTAATTAATCTGTTTAATTAAATAATTAAAACTAATTATTCAATTAATAAAAACTAACTACTGTTTAGTTAACCTGAGACTATGACGAACGGGACCCACGCGTCTGTTGACCCAGTCAACAGATGGTTGACTGATGACATCATGCTGACCTCATGCTGACGTCATAATTAATTTTCTAATTGAATTAATTCTAGAAATAATTTAAATCTTTATAAATTAATATAAAATAATCCGTAGCTCGGATGAAAAAACTTTGTACATGAAAGTTGCTCAGAACGACGAGACGAATCCGGTTACGCAGCCCGCTCGTCCGCCACGCATCCCTAGCATAACGAACACGCAACTTTTCCCCTCCGATTCATCTGCCCGAAAACGCGAAACACCGGGGATATTTTCCCGGATGTTTCCCCCCTTCACCGGTATCACCTCATACCGTGTTAGAACACGTCTAGCTCTGCCTGTTGTCCTGTTATGCACTTGCTTGCTATGTATTTACTGTTTCTCCCCCCTCTTCTCTTCGGTAGACCCCGTGACGCTGCTGATGCCCCTGTGGTCGACTACGTCACCGATGACCCCTCCTTCTTGTCTGAGCAACCAGGCAAGCCCCCCCCTTGATCACCAGATATCGCCTACTCTACTCTCTACTACTTGCATTAGAGTAGTGTAGCATGTTACTGCTTTCGATTAATCCTATTCTGTTGCATAGCCTGTCATTGTTGCTACAGTTGTTTCCCTTACCTGCTATCCTACTGCTTAGTATAGGATGCTAGTTTTCCATCAGTGGCCCTACATTCTTGTCCGTGTGCTGTGCTATACTATCGGGCCGTGATCACCTGGGCGGTGATCACGGGTATATACTATATACATTATATACATGACACATGTGGTGACTAAAGTCGGGTCGGCTCGAGGAGTACCCGCAAGTGGTTCTGATGAGGGGGCTGAAAGGACAGGTGGCTCCACCCTGGTAGAGGTGGGCCTGGGTTCCTGACGGCCCCCGACTGTTACTTTGTGGCGGAGCGATAGGGCAGGTTGAGACCGCCTAGGTGAGAGGTGGGCCTGGCCCTGGTCGGCGTTCGCGGATACTTAACACGCTTAACGAGATCTTGGTATTTGATCTGAGTCTGGCCATTTGGTCTATACGCACTAGCCATCTACGCGGGAGTAGTTATGGGTATCCCGGCGTCGTGGTATCAGCCGAAGCCTTCTTGACGTCAGCGACTGAGTGGCGCGCGCCGGATTGGACTGGAACGCCACTAGGCTAGGTCTGCTTCCGGCCGCGTACGCAACGTGCAGGTGTGCATAGGGCGATGGGCCCAGACCCCTGCGCGCATAGGGTTAGACCGGCGTGCTGACCTCTCTGTTGTGCTTAGGTGGGGCTGCGACGCGTTGATCTTACGAGGCCGGGCATGACCCAGAAAAGTGTGTCCGGCCAAATGGGATCGAGCGTGTTGGGTTATGTGGTGCACCCCTGCAGGGAAGTTTATCTATTCGAATAGCCGTGTCCCTCGGTAAAAGGATGACCCGGAGTTGTACCTTGACCTTATGACAACTAGAACTGGATACTGAATAAAATACACCCTTCCAAGTGCCAGATATAACCCGGTGATCGCTCTCTAACAGGGCGACGAGGAGGGGATCGCCGGGTAGGATTATGCTATGCGATGCTACTTGGAGGACTTCAATCTACTCTCTTCTACATGCTGCAAGATGGAGATGTCCAGAAGCGTAGTCTTCGACAGGACTAGCTATCCCCCTTTTATTCTGGCATTCTGTAGTTCAGTCCACTGATATGCCCCTTTACACATATACCCATGCATATGTAGTGTAGCTCCTTGCTTGCGAGTACTTTGGATGAGTACTCACGGTTGCTTTTCTCCCTCTTTTCCCCTTTCTATACCTGATTGTCGCAACCAGATGCTGGAGTCCAGGAGCTAGAGATCCCGAGGATGATGCTACATGGAGTTCGTCTTCGAGGAGTAGTTAGGAGGTCCCAGGCAGGAGGCCTTGCCTTTTCGATCGTTGCCATTTTTGTGCTAGCCTTCTTAAGGCAAACTTGTTTAACTTATGTCTTTACTCAGATATTGTTGCTTCCGCTGAATCATCTATGATCGAGCACTTGTATTCGAGCCCTCGAGGCCCCTGGCTTGTATTATGATGCTTGTATGACTTATTTATGTTGTAGAGTTGTGTTGTGATATCTTCCCGTGAGTCCCTGATCTTGATCGTACACATTTGCGTGCATGATTAGTGTACGGTCAAATCGGGGGCGTCACAAGTTGGTATCCGAGCCAACTGCCTGTAGGAATCCCCCTTTCCACACTCCTTGGCCGCAGTCGAGTCTAGACATTACAAGAACTTTTACTAACATGGCTGTGTGTCTTACGGGCCCACGTCGCCATTGGGTGGTATTAGGATCTTTTACTCCTCGTCTATACTCTGGGACTCTGATCTCTCTTCTATTCGGGTTAAGTGAATTTTACTAAATCTAACATTAGGATCTCGTTCTCACTTTCACCCGGAGAGCCCCTTATTGCTGATGATCGTCTGCTGCACGTGAAGACCCTGAAGATACTCTCCGCTGATAACCCGAGAACTTGTGTTCATTGCTTTTGCAATTATCTTTCATCGATAAACTCCTATGGATAACGACGTATACTCGCCATTCATACAATGTTTCCCCGTTGATCTTGTTATTACAAGATACCCCGAAATTCTCTCTGTTGTTCCGAGAATCCTTTGAGCTTACTGCCTTGCTGTTCCTTGTCACCTGAATACCCCTACGGATAATTCTCGCACTTACCGAGTATCCGCTCGTCCCCAGTTGATTCAAGTAATTCACATAAGCCTTTGAAATACTATTTGAACTTCCGAAAATCCTGAGCACCCTATTGCTCTTGAAATTCTTGCTTGCTTGCATTATGGTTAATCCCATAAGTCTCGTAATCTTATTGTCATTCCTTGTCATTATCACTTTGAGTCCGTTGATTCAATTTGTTGCGAATGCCCGCAATCCTCAATCATATCCTAGAATTCATTCTTCCGGCTCAGGCGACATTTTAAACGTGAGCTGGATCTCGACCTATCAAATTGCCATCGATTGTACCCCTAAGCCTACTCAACTTATCCATCCTTGATCAGAGCGTTGATTCTGACCCCATGATTTGGAAATCATAATTCTTTTTCATTTGAACTTTGAGTTAGTCAGTTGTTTCTATAACCAGATCTCCTTGCGTTCTTCTTCCTCTGGTTGAGTACCGATGCTCACATTAGATCCCTTGTGGACCATCGGTTCCTTTGTTGGATTTTATCCGACAGTGTCCTCCATATTAAATAAGCTGGTGAGCTTTTCCTCGGCTACATAATGCCTTTAGTAAATTGTATCCTCTGCTTTGTCAACCATGCTCTACTTTTGAGCTTGTGTTATTTACTCCTGAAGTTTGTAGTATATCTTTCTACGATGCCCCGATGGGTTGAACCTATGCCTTCCTTAATCTGTGCGAACCCGAAAGATTTCGCGGGACATACTTATCTGGTATTGCACCAGGTAAAACTTTCGACAACTAATGTCATTATTGAAATAAGAGAGGCGAATGGAAGGTTATGCATTGAAGAAGTGGGAGTCGACCTGGAACCTTTGTGTTCATGCCCATGGACACGATGTAGATCCTATCATGGAAGCTTCTCTTATAATGATTACCCCCTTGTAATAAGTTCATCTGGTATCCGTGGACGTGGTTCCGACCATGTTTCTCCTTGATTCCGTTTCTCGTGCAAGTTTGAGCACTTGTCTTCTGCAGAGCAATACCCTAGTCCAACCTCTACCTTGATCTGTCGTCGAGTATTACCCCCTGGTATCTCGAGATTATCATGGAACTGCATAACTTCTTATGAGTTCTTCATCAAGTGCTACATTCTCACTGATTCCAATTTTCCACGGGCTCTGAGTTATTAGTCACTCGAGAACACCGATAGGTGAATCGATTCCGCACTCCGATTCAATAACTCTAAGTAATTCTTGTTGCTTACGAGTTTAATAAACCTTCAAGTCATTCCTAGCCTTATCGGCTATATCATTATCGTGCTAAATTATAACTGTGCTACATGGTCCTTCTTCTCGAAGCACAATTTTTGACGATGAGCTAAGCTTACATCGATCTTCCTCATCATATTAGTTCGCCTTGAACAACAAGCTTGATTTCAAGTTTGTGTCATACCCCTGGTTCCAATAACTTTTCGCTTCATCATTCCCTTGACTTGATGTCATCGCCGATCGATTACCTCTTCATAAATTCTCGCTACAAATGTGTCGTGAACATCATCAACCTTCTGAGCTCTTCCAAGATATCTATCGAATTCTGGATGAGAAATACCATCCTTGCCCTCGATGATTTGTTTTATCATCGACCATTTTATTGCCTTCCATTCAACACAAACTTGTTCGTGTTTTGTGTTGTACCTTGATTTCCTTGCTATCTAACTTATGATATGTTCTACCTTGGAGTATTACCATCTTTTATGTCAAGTATGTCGTAAGAATTTCACCACCTCTTAAGAATTCTTGATGCAGGTGATACCTTTTGCCATATCCGTTCATTCCTTGGTCCACGTGTTGTTTCTAAACGAAATACCGACAAATGGTCTGTGATGTATAACTTCTAAACTTCCAGCAACCCTATTGCTTTGAAGTTATTGGTCCATAGTTGCATTCTACGTCTATGGATTAATCAATCATCATTCGAACATTGATCGTGCTACCTAGCCCATATTTTGGGTGCACATTTCAACCAATGTTTAACTGTGTATGTTTTCCTCGAGCATACATCATTAAGTCATTCGATCTAGCTAATGTTATTTCCTTGTTCACATAGTTGTGGAAATCCATCTTTTGAAAATCTCAATGGATTGTCGCTGCGTCAATCAGTCACCTCCTCGCCTCTCCTTGATTTAATTATGAACCCTTGTTCGGAACTCGCTTCCATAGTTCATCTCCCGAGAATCTTCGATGTCGTTTCGACAATTTGTGTTGCACCTTTTCTTCTCAGGGATCCTGAGTCTGAGTTATCCTGACATCAATCAAATCTGAATCTCGGTCAGATATGATGGTTGGAACATATTTCCAAGAGTTATAACCTTGGCCTATTTATGACCCGGTAAGGTGATGTCATGCCTAACACACCTGGCTGGAGGACCTTTTGTTATAAATTCCTTTTTTTGCAAGGTTAACTATTCTTCCATGAGGAAATTGTAAGACTTACTCTATAAGTTGTTCCTGATGGATCCTTTGTGTATCCATAGCCTGATCTTACCTATTGACCATGTCAATGCTATCTCGAAGCATGTCTATGTTACTCTGATTTTCAACAGGAACATTTGAAGCCCAAAGCTAATTGTTTCCTGCTCAATTATCCAAACACTGTTGTATGGGTAATGTCATGAAATTTCTCTCCCGTACCTAAAGAGTTTTCTACATTATATCATGTCATGGATATCATGCTCTGCTTGTCCTTGGGAAGGATATACCATTGAAATATGTGTTTAAACCCATTTCCTTTCCATTCTTCTGTTTAATCTGATAATCATATTTTCCTTTCCATTGTTTGGTTTAACCTTTCTGGTGATCTATATGATCTAAGCAGTAATATTCTCCTGCTTATGTAAACCCCTCGGTGTACAACTCTGTCAGTAAGACCCTGTTACTATTGTTGGTGACATTTCGGTAACCACCGATGGACGAGAACTTTGCCTAATGGTCCGCCTCATTTCAACGAGCAGGAAAATGGTTCTCTTCGTCCCTCGCCCTTGGTACCGATGATGTTGCTGACATATAACTGACAGGCTACCCTCTGACATGCCTTGCTATCATGATCGTGCAAGATGTCACCGCCCTTCCTACTTTTAACCCACATGGTGGGCCCATAACCCACAGTTCCACATGATCGAAACCTGACTCTCCTGTGCACCCCCTGTTCCCAAATTTATTCATTGCGCGTGGCCTCGTATGTAATCCACGGACCATCGTCCTACTGATCTATACTGGCATCAGACATAATACTTATTCCGATTGCTTTGAACCCCTTTCACACTTTGTTTCAGGCTTTGAACGATTGCCTGCCCGTTTGAAACTTCTCACGGTACTTTCTTACTTGCTCTCGGCTTTTCTTAAGGTTTAGTTCGAGAGATACTTTCCGCCACCTTCCCCGATGATATTGACCAGATATTAAACCCTGCGGAAGTCCGTTCTTCCAGAATACCCCCTTACTCTGTCGTAAGTACGATGGAGTTCCCGAAGAAAGGACGACAACTTTATCATGATGACCTGAAACAGCAGAATGAAGACATCAATGTATTGGACCAGCCTCTTCGAGAAGAGCAAGCCAGGATGAGAAGACCCGCTAGATTCGTTACCAAACCTTCCCCCCTTACTCCCCTCTTAAATCTCGGGACGAGATTTCTTGTAGTGGAGGAGAATTGTGACGCCCGGATAATCAAGCTACAGTAAAACTCTGCTAATGATGCCACGTCACCTCCGTTACTGTTTCTAATCCTTCGTTAGTTCAAAACCGATTCAAAAATCAATTCAAAATATGGCAAACAACAAAAGTTTTCAAATATTAAAACTAAAATGTTCGGGGGGATTCAAATAAATCATGGATAATTATGATGGAGAAAACCACACTTATATAAAATCTTTAAATACTCAAAAATAAATAAAACAGTAGTCAAAACAATTATTGAAATGCCGTTATAATTAATAAAATGTTAAACTATTCTAATTAGGTGTTAAACTTTTTATCGCAGTGGGTTTAGTGGTAGTACTAATTTAGGGATCATTTTGTGCTTTACAAAACTAAAATAAAATGAGAAATAAAATAAAACAGTAAAGGTAAATAAATAAAAGAAAACACAAAAAAAAAACAGAAGACAATAAAAAAAAGGGAAAAGGCACCCCCCCGCGCGCTGGGCTAAGTGGCCCAGCTGGCCTCAGCCGTCCGAATGGGCCGGCCCACCCCCTACCTACCTAACCCC
>NC_057808.1:407642791-407643430 GCF_018294505.1 Triticum aestivum
TCCCTGGATCGGGATCGATCCCCCCACTCCCCTCGTTCCTCTCCTCCCCACTCGCCCATTCTGGATCGATGGGAGAGACCCGATCCCGCGCCGCCCGACGCCCGCAACGCCGTCGCTTCGTCGCCCCCCGTCGCCATCGCGCGCCATCGCCCCGCCACCAACGCTGGACGACGTCGCCGCCGCCCGGAAGCGCCTCTGCCTCGACCACCACCGTCGCCAACCACCGCCACCTCACCGACGCCGCCCGGCGCTGCCCCGCCGTCGCCCGCCTCCTCAACCCCCTCTTGCGTGGATCCGGTCGGGGCAATCGACGCCCCCGACGACCTGCGCCGACGCCGGACGACCCCCCGCTGGAGCCACCCCGCCATCCGCCGTCGTTGGCGCTGCCTCCCCGTCTACGTCGCTCGTCCCCATCCTCCTCCTCGCCGAACACCATCGAGCCACGCCGCCCTCTCCCCTACAACGAACGTGAGCACGCCTCGTGCTCCCTCTCTGCCCTCCTGTGGTGGCCGTGTCCTGCTCCTACCGCTGGCCGCCCTTGTCCCGTGCGCCGTCACCTTCGTTCACCGCCCGCCTCCCCCTGCGGCTCCGGCCTAGCCGCCCGGCGGCCACTGCCGCAGCTCCTGCTGGGCCGCAGCC